>NC_062571.1:85525381-85527881 GCF_022837055.1 Prionailurus viverrinus
GGATTTATGGGAAACTGGCAATTATGACATATGTCCAGCCATTGCTAGCTTCAGATTTATCCCTGTGGTCCTTTTCTGTCTAGCATATTGCCTGAGCACAAACTGGGCAGGAGGCGCACTTATTCTCGCAAAGCTTTAATAATCTGTGAATGGCTGACTACAAACTGATGTAGAGCACTATCATTCCACCAGCCTCACGGAATTGCCGGCCACAAATAGTAATTAATCTTTTTATCCCTCAAATTGTAATTTTGACTATGAACTGTGCGCGGCCATAAATCAGCGGCACACGCGCTGTGTGTACAGTGCATGAATCACGGCCGGGACTCCGTCCGACTGCACACTCCGTGTTTAACAAGCTTTATAAGGAGCCATTGGGCTTTATTATGGCTCTGCCTGACTCCAACAAAAACTGAGCCCGGAGGCCCGGGGACGCGAGTTAAGATGAAAATACTTATTAGAGTGCATTACTTCTTGATGTAGATATCGTTTTCTGCGGAGTAACGCCACGGTGCATGGCACGACATAAATCAGGGGGTTTTCTGAGCCTAATAGGACCTGCCGCCATCTATTCATTACGTAGCCGCAATTTGGGCCATCACTCATTAGCACGTAATTTGATGATTAACACCACCCAACTCAGCGGGTCTGCACGGCGCGGGGAACACAAAGGCGCCGGCTTCGAGGAACAAGGTTAGAGGCTGCCTTTGAAAGCGCTCTCCGAAATAACCGGTCACCGTTTTCCTCGAGCGCCGGCGTCAGCACCCACGGTGGGTCACGCGCACGGACGCTCGATGATTCGCCGGTAAGCCGAGGGCCACAATATGATCTGACATCCCTCGTGCATCCCGGAGACAAAGGTCCACGCAGGAATGTGAAGTAAGACATTTTCTTGTTAATAAAGCATTGATCCGACGTATTGATTTTACATGACATGGCTTTTGCTGCGATTTCGCCCTCTTTTTTCTTTGCAAATAGTAAAGCTCTTCAGAACGCCTCCGCGTGTGTGACGCGGCCGTCCAACTCTCTGTGATGTAAATTCCGTATGTGTAAAACCACTTCATAATCAAACCATTAATCATCAGAAGCTGTCAGCGTTGACTCGGGGACAATTTGTCATATCTCTGCCTGCCCAGGACGAGGGCGTCCGGCAAAAGTTGTGGCGCGGCCGGCCGGGCGGCTGGGCCTCGCCGAGCCACCCGGGCCAAAGAGGATTAGATGAAGTATTACGTTGCTTGATTAGGGAACAAAAAGGGTGGCCCACTGTGCATTTCTAACGTGTCCGGTGTCTCCTCTCTCCCAGCTAATCACCATGACTGTTTGACTTAATGAATCGGCCTGATGAAAGGTGATCAGAAAAGATAGATGGGCGGCCACTATTGATTTCATGCAAATGCCCCTGACAGGTGATGGACGCTTTAATGCAAGCTTTCAGAAGCTTTATGACTTGTAATAACCATACACTCTCATTCTGGGAGAGACATTTTCCAATGTTTCAGTTGAATTGATATTCTCCTTCCAGGACTGAAAATATTTTAACGCGGCATAAATACGAGGGTACCTTTCACTCCCCCCCCCCCACACAACTTCAGCCCAGAGAGCGCTTGTGTCCCAAGTGCGCTGCCAACAATGAGCTCGGCACTCCGCCGAATGTTCGGGAGATGACGTGTAACCGTGCCACGGGAGGTCCCCGCCACGCGGGACGCCACAGAGGGCGGGGGGTGGGGGCCGCCGGTGCGGCCCGAGATGCCACCGGGCGCCCCGGCGCCTGGAAGCCCAACGAATTCACGTGGAAGCATCAGAAAAGCCTGCCTTTGCCTTTAAACTGCAGGAGAAGGGACACGCGCTCTGGGTGTTGGGGGGGGGCGGGGGAGGGGGGGTACCCAATCTGCCTCGGTGCCCCCAAGGGCAGCGGCCAGCAGCGGGCCCGACCGGCGGCCTTCGAGGGCCGAACCGCGCGCAGCCCGTCCCGCGGCGCCTGGCGGGACCGGGAGCCGCTCGGACCTCGCTGGCAAACCTGCCACGGGAGGGGAAAGCCCAAGACCGAAGGCGCACATCTAATAAATCCTCGGCGCGCCGAGTTTACAAGGCGAGGGCCCAGCCGAGCCAGGGCGAGGCTCTGGCACGTCCAGTCACAGAGCACCGAGCCAGGCCAATCAATACCACTTTCCTGTTTTAGAACTGGGTAATTATGAGGGGGAGAGATTGCCTGACCTTTCACCTGCACTGCATTACTTTGCTGATATTAAGATAAATTGCCTGATTTTGGGTAAACATATGCTGCAATTCAAACTGTCAGCACTGGTTTGCTCAGGGATAATTTGTATTGATCTCCCAGCTTCTTCCCAATTTTGCTTACTGACCTCGCGGATAATTAGAGAAGGAGCCTTGGGTGAGCTCGAGTCGGGGACGGAGAAGAAATATGAAGAAGAATAAAGCAAATTTGTTTTATGTTAATATTTGTAGGGTCCTCCTACCGCCCTCACATCTGTCAGCATCA
>NC_062571.1:85532881-85542881 GCF_022837055.1 Prionailurus viverrinus
TGAATGTGACACTGTCCCGTGTCCACCCCAAGGTTTCAGCACCTGTGATTACCCACGTGTCTGTGAGCTGGTGAACTGCACGGTCTTCAGCCGTGCAGAGGAACGAAGACGTGACGTGGGTACCGTGCGGCCGACGTGCCACCGAGTGAAAGACGCCAGTCACAAAGGGCCACGTGCTGCGTGATTCCATTTACGTGAAACGTCAGGAGTGAGCAAGTGCACAGGAGGGGATCTGGGTCCTGGGGGCGCAGGGGGAGTCAAGGGACAGGAACGGGGAACGCCCAGGGACCGCTCACGGGTACAACGTTCCTTTCCGTACAGTGAAAATGTTCTTGAATGAACAACGCTTGCACAACTCTGTCCACAGACTAAAACCTACGAAGTATACGCTTTGGGTGAATTTTATGCTACATGAATTCCACCTGCATAAAAAACCAGATTTCAGGTGAAGGTAGCATCTCTAATCTGGATTAGACTCTACACACCAGCTCTCCCTCCACTGAGGAAAACGCTCTTCCTGGTCGGAACGCCGTCTCATGATAAGGACGCTGCTGGCACTTCTGTAAAGAAGAGAGGTCCACCCAGGGGTGAATGAGGCCGACCCCAGCTTTGGGGAAGGGGGGTCCACAGGGAAGGCCTCCCATTGACGGAGCATAACGGCTTCCCAACATTACTGCCCTTTGCAGTCTCCACTCGGGCGGCCCCCACTCCTGGTTTTCAGGCTGGGTGAGGAACAGGAATGTTCTAAGGCAGAACCCTTAAGGACATCACCAAGATTAACGTAAATGCTAGGATCCCCCAACCACGGGCCTTGCACGCAGGACTCTGAGTTCCGTGCTCGCGTAAAATGGTTTTGCTTCCACACAGGATGTCCTGAAATCCCACAGTGTACTGGGATCAGAAGGCCCCTGTGGCCTCACGGGACCTCCCCGCCACCCCGCAGCCCTGCCTCTCACCCAGACTGGCTCGGAGTTCACACTCGGTCCACACTCTTCTCCCTGCCTGGAAACTCCCCACCCCTGCTGCCCACGTCCAGGGGCAGCCTCCCCAGCCACCCCGCACCACCTCCCTCCTAGGAGACCCCCGGTGCCTCGGCTGTCCCTTCCTCACAGAACTTAGCAACTTTTAGCACTGTTTTATTCACTTCTTTTCCATATCCTGTTCCGTTCCCATAAGACTGTGAGTCAGCAAGACTATAAACGTGGCTCATGCATCAGACATCGGCCGAGTGCAGCCCAGAACCCGGCATCACGGCTCCTTCCTCCGCTGAGGAACCCACCGTCGAGGGCTGCCTCACCCCGAGCACCGGTGAGACCCAGACCCCTCCTTCTCCGAATCGCCTGCAGGGCCCCGCTGAGTACCTGGTGCGGGCGGGCATCGGGCAAACCCTGAGTGTTTTCCGACACCAGGCTAAATTCCAAATCGCGTGGACAGGGAGCTTCACTATCGCGTCCTTCCACGCCACGCTCGTCTCTAACATCGTTCCCGGTAGTCGCGTGTTCCAAGGGCAGAGGACAGGTGCCGCGAGCCTCTGCAGAACCCTGGGCCGTGAGGGGCGGGGGCGCATGGGTGACGGGGGTGCAGGGCCCCAAGCACCCCAGCTGTTCTCCACGGCACCCTGACGAAGCTCCAGTGACCTGGGGCGCTGTCGTGGGGGCTGTGACAGAACGTCAGCATGAGCCCCCCCCCCCCCCCCCCGGGCAGGGAGCCGTGGGACACTGCACCGCCACACCTCGTTTTCGTGGTATTTAAACAAGTCAACTCTGGGGCGCCTGGGTGGCGCCGTCGGTTGAGCGTCCGACTTCAGCCAGGTCACGATCTCGCGGTCCGTGAGTTCGAGCCCCGCGTCGGGCTCTGGGCTGATGGCTTGGAGCCTGGAGCCTGTTTCCGATTCTGTGTCTCCCTCTCTCTCTGCCCCTCCCCCGTTCATGCTCTGTCTCCCTCTGCCCCCAAAATAAATAAATGTTGAAAAAAAAAAAAAAACACAAAAGTCAACTCTGACACGACCTCTGAATTTACAGGCTTTAGCCCGGGAACGCGCTGTCGTCCAATGCCAGGTACGTGGCAAAACCGCGTCACGTAGCTCCTGCACCCACACAACCGCTGTAGTGGCTGCAATCCCTTGGCCTGGGGCTTGTCCACCAGCCCAGCACCGAGGGGCCTAAAACTTTACATGGGATGTTTCTGTACCGGGGAGGGTTCGTTAGGAAAAGCACCAGTTGGTCTCCAGCACCAGGGATGGACTGACTTTTTGTGGGAAAGCCTGTGGTTGCCTGCCAGTGCCGGGCGCCCAGATCCACAAGACTGGAGAGGGGTCCGACCCTGCAGGCCCCCAGCCCCCCACCCTCCGTCCAGTGTCCCTGGGGCTGCGATGAGGAGGGCAGAGGGCCATCGGGCAAGGGCCTTCTCCTCAGAGAATAAGGCGTGACAAGACAGAGAAGGAATCTGGCAGAATCCCCCGCATCTGGCCACCTCGGGGTCCTGACCTAGGTCCTCAAGGGTCATCCGACGCTCAGAGCGGGAGAGGACCCCGGCCCTGGGACCCACGCTCGGCAGCAGGGTTTCCGCGAGTGGGAGAGGTGAGGCAGGCCCGCCGCACGAGGGCAGGGAAGGGGGAGTCTGCACAGGAGGAGGGACAGACAGACCCACCGCCAGGCTGCACCTTAAAGAAACTCCCTCTAAAGATGATTTACACCAATGCTTAGCACGATCTGCAGCGGCCAATTGTCTCCACAGGAGTTTCTGTATTTAAAGTTGAACACGGTCTGTAATGAGCCTTCCAGAGCATCCGTGCAACACCACATACACTCAGGTCCCTTGTGGGGCCAACTTACTCCGTATGCTCGTTAAGAGTATTTGAAACTTCTATTTTTTTTCCGGCGGGGGGGGGGGGGTCAGCAAATCGTCCGCGTCACTAATAGCTTTCCACTTTGTTCTTGTTTTATTGAAAAACGATTCTAAGAAAAGAATCACTCATTTTGTATTTTTCTACAATGAATCAAAAAGGCCCAACTGATCTGAATGATCATTTCTTACAAGTACTTTTTCTCAGGCTGAGCTTTTGGGATCCAAGCCAACACGGAACAAGTGTGTACGGACAGGTGCACAGACCTTCCCCGAACAAAGCCCAGGCTGCCCCGGAGCTCACAGGGGCGTCCCCGTCCCAGCCTGTGCAGCATGCCACAGTGGACCGCACTCGCTGTCCAGGTCGAGCCTGGGCCCTGCACCGTGCCCTGCGTCCAGCCAAACAGAGCCGGCGGGAGGAGGCCGTGGCATCCCTGCCGGGGCGCGGCGACGTGTAGTCCTGGCTTCTGTTCTTCCAGGATCACAGAGACACCTAACCTAGTCCCCTTCTTTAGCGCTGAAAGCACCACACGCTTCCGTCTAAGGTTCTCCATCGAAAGGCTGTTCCGACGCCTCCCTTGGTCTCCATCGCCGGACTCGTAGATTTTCGCCAGGGTGAGTTGCGTGATTTTATTTGTACGTTTGTTATCTCTGCTTTGCTGTGCACTTCAGCTGACTGTATTTCACGTTGTGCTTTCAAATGGTGGGTTCACCCGTTCCCCAACCCCGTGCCCTTTCCAAGCTGTTCTCAGAAACGCGCGAGGCATCCGTGCCAACCAGAGGCTCGGAACAGACCCCCCGGCACGTGAGCCCATCCCCTTCCGTGACTCTCCCCGTGGCCCCCCGGGTGGGCAGGGAAGCCAGGGAGCCTGCCCGTGCCGGGGACTCAGCGGGCAGAGGGCCAGGCCCCCTCCTCCGCCCGTCCACGTCTCGACGACCACTGAGTGAAACCCGGATGACCCTTTTGTCCTTTGGGGAAGATAAATGGCCGTGTCCTCTCGGCTACATTTTGTCAGGTTTGGTGCCGGAGAGTCAATACCTTCACCTTGACGTGGAAACTTCATGATTTATCAGTTGGTTTCTCCTCCTGGGCTAGCGCGGCCCCGGGAAGCGCGGCCAATCGGGGCGCAGGGAGCGGACTTTGGTCACAGCCACTTGGAAAACAACCACAGCCCCTCTGATGACAGACAAATGTGTCTTGTTAGCAACTGCCCAAAAGCGCTTGACTTGTACTAATAACAAAAAGGCCATGCTGGTCACCGTGGGTCCAAAGACGAAGCACCCTGTCACCAGCCTGGTTGGGAAATTAGCAAATAATGTTCTTTTCCTTGATAAATGGGTGACAGCTCCCTCTCACCAATCATTTTTAACATTTTGATGCATGCCTACGATCCCACTGGAGGAGCAGAAAAGTTTACTGGCCCTCAATTTTCAGATGATGAATGGAAGTCTCTAAATGTGCGATTTCTGTATGAGGTATAGTTCATTTTAAGCAATTCTAGTAAATGGGTGTCACTGATTAGGACAAATAGTCTACTTGTGCAATAGCACAAGCGGTGTGTCTCATTCCCTGGGCCTCCTTCGAGACAGGAGGCAAGGGGACAGCGGTGACCCCGGGAGCCCTCCCAGCGCCAGGCCTGAGACGGGCATGTTGTGGATGTCCACACCGCCAGGGCCCAGGCAGCATGCCGGCAGGTTCACTGATGTCCACCTGGCCTAATGCTGAACCGCACAGTGCAGAGGGCACCAGGTGGGTGCCCTCCCTTCCCCCGGGCCCCGAGGAGTCCTGCCAACGACCCCAAAGACGACCAGCCAGCCCCAGGCACACACCGTCCCAGTCAGAGGGCAAAACTCTGCCCTCTAGGGGCGGCTGGGGGGGCTCAGTCGGCCGAGCGTCCAGCTTCAGCTCAGGTCATGATCTCACGGTTTGTGAGTTCGAGTCCCCCCTGTCGGGCTCTGTGCCGGCAGCTCGGAGCCTGGAGCCTGCTTCGGATTCTGTGTCTCCCTCTCTGCCCGCCCCCCACTCTCTCAGAAATAAACATTAAAAAGAAATCCGCCCTCTACCGCCAGTATGAAAACAAACGACAAGAGCCCAGGCGGGCTGCGTTGGGACAAGAAATGGCGGTGGGTGCAGGAGCTGTCCGCGAGGCAGACAGCTGTCCCGGCCCCCCGACTCCGGACAGGCCTGGACACGGCCTGAGCCGAAAACGCAGGCCCCACATCACAAACCTCACAGAAAAGCCAAGGCGTCTACCTGCCAGGGACCCTCCGACCGCCGGGTAGGAGCCGTGAACCCCGTCGTGGCCAACAGAGAGGAGCAGACAGGGAACAGCCAAGAGCCACGGGGCCTCGCTGGCCACAGCAGACGGTTCCATGGCTGGAAGCTTCCCCAAACTCCAGGGCCCGTAATTACAATATTTGTTTCTCCACCAGGTCCACACATGTGGTTAAATATTTGTCATTGAAATAATCAGGTGGCTTCCATTGACGAGAAGCCATCAGCATCCAGTTCAGCACAGTGAAAACAGTATGATGGGGGAGGGGGGGGAACTAGGAATCATTTGTGCTGTGGGTACAAGTAATCTGTCTGAAGAGCGCCGGCCGGGGGGACGGCTGGTTGGGGCTGCCTGTGGTCAAAGGGCACTATTGACTCTACAGCGTGTCACTGTGCTGTTGACAGAATCACATCTGAATGCACACAAAAGATCTTTAAACCACTTCAGAAACATGAGTGCCTTTCAAGGGGTGACAGGAGGTGGGGGGTAAACGGTGGAAGTCTGCCGGAGGCCACAGAAGGCCCTGGGCGCAGAAACAGTCACCCCGTAGGGCCGGGACGGCACCTGAGGACAGGGCGGTCCCCGCCTTGACACGTCCCCCGTTTAAGGCACAATCTGACTTCAAACAAACGACAACATAAATACTGTATCGGAAAGAACACAAACTGTTAGCAATTACTGGCTGAGTAACGATTTCACAAGCCGGAAGCTGAATGCACATCTTTGTGCAGAAAATAATCGTTTTCATGTCCCCGCCAAGTAAACGCACTGCAGACCTGAGCCTGGCCCACGCGTGTAGCGCTCCGGCTCCCGCCGCGGCCGCTCTGGACATGCTGTTAACTGCCAGGACCTTGATCCATAACTGGCTTTGGCCTGTGGCACACAATATGTCGTCTCCCGGTAATTTGTGATAATTTCTGTAATCGAGCAAAAGAAATCTCTAAAATGAAGGTGGGTCAGCCAAACATTCAGGCGCAGGACGTCGACCCTAAGAGCCCCCCCCACCCCCACCCCGGGACCCCCGCGGGACGATGCTGGAAGGGGAGCCACGACGGACCAGCTTCGGTGTGTCTGTGCCCCAGGAAACCGTTTCGTCACGTGGACGCTTCGCGGCAACAGCGACAGTCACACTCGTGCAAGAACGCCTCACACGCGGAAACGTGTCTGTGAAACGAGTTATCGTTCTAACGTAATTTCAATTAGAAGCGTACAAATCCCAATTTGTCTCAATCAAGTAACGCGGCAATGCCTACATCCTAATTGAAAAATAATTTCTTATTGCTCTTAACAACTTGACGTGTTTCTCCCGGTGAAGTTACGAATGTGAAACCGTTTGGTCTGCCCACACCAGGAGTTTCTCAGGTAGGCTACCCTAGGACTGGTCTAATTACTATTAAACAAGCAAATGACACGCTATCAGACAAATATGAAAACCAGCATTGTGCTCAGTTATTAATTTGCACGATTCACTTTTAAATGCAGCAAATATCTCATTAATTTAATTTTAGGTGCCTACCCGTTTATATTGCATTTTACAGTCTAAAAGGCAATTTACTATTAACTGGCAATTACATACAGAGTGATTGTTAATTCTGCTCCTAAGTGCTAGCCGCTTGAAAATTGTTCTCTCTCTCTCATTTTTGACCTTCTTACAACAGGGGTGAGACGCACTGGGAATACAAAGGACCCGTGTGGAGGAGCCGGACAGGTCACTTGTGACTCCTTCTTTTAATTCACCATGCTAATCAAGTGAACTGCCACTACCTCCCAAGGTAATTCGGCCTTGATAGTGGTTCAAAGCAGCAGGCCAGAGGGCCCGGAAGGACGGACAGACGGACGGGCCCAGGGCAGGGGCCGCAGAGAGCACCCACACCCACTCTGGGTTGACTGATCAGGTCTGGTTCTGAAAAAATCTGGTGTTTCTCAGATCACTGTAAACAGATCATTTAGGCCTTTTGCGTCTGGCGGGCGGGGCCCCTCCTCCTCCTCGGGCAGGTTCATTATCCCCGGGGCCTGGCTGCCTCGGCCGGGAAGGTTCACCGTGAGGGTGTCCCGGCAGCCTCCGGGACTGATAGGAGCCAGATGCCCAGGGGACGGCGCCCTCCCTGCAGGGGCTGCGCGCCCGTGTCCCGACGTCCAGAAGGGCTGGCTCGATTTTCAGGGGGGAGAGTGCAATTCCCAGTGATTACTTCATTGTCCCCATCAATTTCAGGGCAATGCAAATCAGACAGAAGCTTCCAGGTCAGACAGGTTATGACCCCACCTTTCCTCTGCTCCCTGAGAGTGTACGGGGCCCCGTATCCCTTACACAGCGTTTGAAATGTATATTCCCGTTAATGATTGAGGCTGGGGGTGGGGGGGGGCAATAGATTAGCCTCCCGCTCGGAAAGCCTGAGCTCACTGAATGGCCTCATTGAAACGCCCATTCGTGGGAGAACTCTGCATGGGCAGAGGGGACCCTGAACCCGTGGCCCTAGAAGCCCAGTCAGCGTGGGGGTGGGGGA
The DNA here is from genome assembly GCF_022837055.1 of Prionailurus viverrinus. Classification (NCBI taxonomy): domain Eukaryota; kingdom Metazoa; phylum Chordata; class Mammalia; order Carnivora; family Felidae; genus Prionailurus; species Prionailurus viverrinus. Next base: position 85,540,506 of record NC_062571.1, read on the forward strand.
CACGACGTCCACCCTGCAGAAATGGAAGACGGCACCGGGGACAGTGGGTGGCAGCCGGCACTCTTGGGGGATAACCCTGGAACAGCCCAGACCCGGGAGAGGAAGCCAAGGAAGGTGTTGTGCACCGAGAGCCACCTCGGCACCCAGCCAGCCCCCCACCCGGGCAATACTGCCACTAGGGGCCCTGCACACGTGACCCCTGCTGGCCAGTGACAGGCGGCCCCACCCCCACACAGTTTCCCATCTTTCCTGTACTGGTCTCCAAAGCTCAGTCCGGCCCCTCCTGCAGCCGGAGAGCAGAACCGGACCTTTCTGCCATCACGTCCTTCTCACAACGCCACTGAGCCGCCCACCCCCCACCCCCCACCCCCACCCCCGCCCAATCCTGCAGATGCGAAGGTCTGATCTATGACAGCAGCGCCTGAAGGCACCGCTGAGGCCTCGAACCAGGATGATGGGCAGACTAACTGCTGTGGGAGAGCCCGTCCTCCGTGTCTGTGCAGATGGGCAGGTCGGGCCGGCCGCGTTCGGACACGCTCACGGCAGGGCCTTCCACCAGCCAGGACGCCCATGTCATGTGGCAGATACGTGAGCCCACACACAACACGGCTGGTGAGGAGACAGGAAATGTCTCCTCCTTGGACGAGCCGAGGCCCCTGACGCCGGTCACCCTAACCGTCCACAGAAGGTGCCGCCTGTGAGAGCCCACCTGGGGCAGACGTGGCCCCTAAGTTCTCCCTGACCTACACAAAACCCACGGGGGCAGGCCGGCGAGAAAGCGGGACTCAGAGGGATCAGGAGGCACCAGGCCCAGGACCTCCGGCCAACACCAGGCAGAGGGGAGCTTGCACAGCGTCAAGTTCACAGGCCAGAGACGTGCGGTGCCCGTGAGCTGTGAACACGGAGGGGCACAGAGGCCCCACTGGGTACTGGACGGAACCCTGGCCACACCGCCCAGGGACCTGGCCCCTGGCTGGACCCACCACCCAGCACTCGTCGGAGACGCGTGGACACTCCCAAGATGCCCCACGTTGCATAACCCCGTTTTGCATGAGACACACGGGGGGCCTCACAGACTCGAGGGGCTGACCCTCTCAGTGTCTGGATCTTCCCAGGGAGCCAAAAGCACCCAGACCCCAGCAGAGGGCCCAGGACGCGCACCCATAGCTTTTCGCTACGTCCACTTCCCCCTTGTTCCTTGGCAGTTCTGGGCTCCTGGGAGAGTGTGCTGGTCCCATAGGAGGAACAGCCCTTAGCATGGACACCTCCTCTCCCACCTTGACCGTGTGGCGGGGCGCTGGGACAGACAGCAGAGGAGGAAACGCCCCCCGATCGAGGACCCCAGGTATCGCCGGCGGCCAAGCTGTTAAGGGTCTGGACGCCTCTGGGGACGACAGTCATGGCTCTGAGAGGACCCAAGTCAGGCCCACCCCTGAGGTGATGTCGGGCCTATGGGAAGCGGTGCTGGAAGAATCTTCAGTTTTCATCCCACACCCATTCAACCCTTCCTGCAAGGGGGAGTGCGTGAGTAAGCTCTCCTTCCCCTTCACACCCCTACGCGGACAGCGTCCCTCCACCCACCCCCCGCCTGGCGGACAGAGAGGCCCACATCCCACAGGAAGGGAGGCCACACCCGCTCGGGGGCATCCTGCAGCCAGTGACGGCGTGTTGTCAAGCCCGCGCCCAGCCCAGGCTCCCAGCACGGACCCCCCGGCCCCCTCACCACGCCACCACGTCAAGGCCACGGTAGGAACAGAACAAGCACCCATCCCTGCCGCCTCACGGGGTTTCGGCAGGTGCTGCCCAGCGGTACAAACCCTTCTCAAACGTTACAACTTTTGCAGTTGGCTAGGAGGCCGTCAAAACGCAAAGACACCTCGAGTTTATTTATGGCGTTTGTCAAGAGCAACCTCGGACACACGGTGTTAACTGAGCACCTGTGTGGGCAGAGCGTCGTATAAAACAACTCCGCGTAATCTCAGGGGCGACCCTGTCTGGTGACACAAGTTTGAGACCCTCCCGGAAAGAGGATCACAGCATAGGGCCTGGAGCAGACACCTGGCTTACCCCCGTTTACGGCGTGTGCGGCCTCGGGCACGTGACACGTTGTGTAATCTCGGAGTCCCAACTTGTGCAAGTGAGCGGCAACGTCACCAGCAGCCACGCGGAGTGACGGCGCGGGCACACGGGTAGCCGCCCGATGCGGGCTGGAAGTGACTTGTCACTGACGAGGCCACCGCCTTGCTTTACGGGCCGGAAGGCCAAGGTGCACGGATGTGGGGAGGGGCCCGGACCACACGGCCCGAGGGGGCTACACCCGTCCACAGCTTCGCCAACTCAGACGAGGATGCGGAAACCGTGCGCCCGACTGGACCA
>NC_062571.1:85547881-85565381 GCF_022837055.1 Prionailurus viverrinus
CTCCTCGAGCCTAGTGCATTGTGAGCTCTGGCTCTCTGGGGAAGCAGGGACCGAGGACCAGGGATTCAACCTTCTTAATTGTGAACCTCATTAGTGATGGTTGCTAAGGAGAACACACACCTACCTTCAGTGCATAGGAAGGAGATAAACAGTACGTCACAGATTCTAATGACTCTGGTGCCCAGGGCGACCTTTAATTATGATATTTTTGTTCTCTTATACCTCAGTCATTAATGTAGAAAAACAAATTAGTTTATTTTTGTGGACCACAGCAGATTCATAAATTGTCTTCCAGTTTCTAGATGTCTGAATCATACTTCACTCTGACCATCTACACACGCTTCATTCATTTTTCCTGTTGGTACACATCTGCCTGCCTCACGTGTGGCTCCTGAATTCGAGACCTCAGCGTACAGGATCTGCCTTAAAACCGTTTTTGTCTTGGGGCGCCTGGGTGGCGCAGTCGGTTAAGCGTCCGACTTCAGCCAGGTCACGATCTCGCGGTCCGTGAGTTCGAGCCCCGCGTCGGGCTCTGGGCTGATGGCTCAGAGCCTGGAGCCTGTTTCCGATTCTGTGTCTCCCTCTCTCTCTGCCCCTACCCCGTTCATGCTCTGTCTCTCTCTGTCCCAAAAATAAATAAACGTTGAAAAAAATAAAAAAAAAATAAAAAAAAAAAAAAAACCGTTTTTGTCTTATGGGCTCTTTGCTCCAAGAGGTTTAACCGTGTTTTGTTTGCAATTCACATTACTTTCTCAACAACAACAACTCCTATCGGTCAGGATCTCGTGATTACGGGGCAGTGTTTTAGTATAGAGGACAGGGACCTTATTTTAAAGGCTGTGGGATAAACCGTGGGGACTTGCGTGAGTGAGGGGTTTGGGGAAGGCCCTCGGCGTCTGAGTGTTTCTGAGCCCTGAGGCCATGTCTAAGACCGCTGCCCCCTGCCTGTATCACTCTTAGCAAAATTCTTCTCTTTTAACAGACAAAACAAGAAGTCAGGCACTTGGAAGCATTTGGTACGTTTTATGCGGTTTTCGTTCTCAGCCCCTTGCCCCTTCCCCCTTCCCCCCGCCCCCGGCCCACTCCATCCGGAGACGAGAACTGGTCCTCCAAGTGTGTTCTGAGCTCATGGGACCACACAACACAACCACCCACTGAGACGTGCACAGAGTGTCTGGGGATGACCTTCTGTATGGGGGCTGAGGACAGCCAAAATAAAAGCAAATAAATTAAAACTGCAAGGAAAGCTCCAAGCAAAAAAAAGCTTAGAAACAAACCAGTAACGTAAAGCCCATGGCAGGTGAAGTGAGTGAGAAGGCCTCTCCCACAACAAGAGCTGGGGCGGAGAGGGCTGGCGGCGGGGGGCTCCGGGGAGCGCCCGTGCCCCCGCCGGGGCCGTCCGACCCGAGAGGGGCACCCGGTGAGGGCGACTGGACATGACTCAACATAAAAAATGGTGCAAAGGAAAAGAAGCATTGCAAATAAAAAAAGACATGTAACATGTGCCTACCATTTTCCAGATAAGAAGGGGCCGTACCTTCTGACGGGTCTAGACGGCGGGCCCGCCGCCCGTGTTTGGAGTTGTTGTGCACAAACATGTTGTCAGACACGGCCAGCACGTGGCCGTCCACGTTGACTGTTGTCGACACAACAACCTGCAGAGACGAAGTGGACGTGAAACGAGTTGGCAAAGGGAAGCCCTGTGGCCGAGGGAACCGGCGTCGGCTCCTGGGGGGCCTCCGCCGCGCACCCCCCGCAGCCCTGGCTAATGGGGGGGCCCGTGGGCTGTTTTGTTTGGACTCAAGACTGCTTCTCTCCAAAACCTGCCCCATTTGAGTCACAGTTTCATCTCCTATTATGCTAACGAGTGAGTTCAATTCAGAGAAATATTCCTCCAGCCATTAGTTTCAGAAACACTCCTCCAGCCGCTCATTTTAAAGCTGCTGTTTTGATTGATCTGTTCACATATTGATCGGATAGTTTATCTAATTAAAATGAGTTCACTCGAGACTGTCCTCCCTTGGAGCACTGTGAGGATTCAGAGTTGCCAAAAACAGGCTTCCTAAATCAGAAGCACTCACTACCCACAGTCCGACATCCCTGGGTCGATGTTACAGTTACATCCAATGTCTGCTAAGGAACTTTTCTGCATCTGAAAAGACCAAGCTGAGTATCGATGGTGAAAGTGTTGTCGATCCAAAGCAAGTATCTTTCTCAGGTTCACCAGCAGAGGACGGCAAGCACCCTGGTGCCAGTGGAATGGCCCCTTCCGCTGGACAGATGGCCTTGCCGGGGTCACCCCTGCCCAGCCCCCAGACACCTTCCCAGGTGGGCTTGTGACAAGCATCCTTTAATGGACTCCCTACCCAGCCTTAAGATCGTTCTTAAACAGAGGTGAGCCCGCGCGGTCCATTATTTGCCGGACAGCCGACTTGAGTCGCAAAGGCGTGAGCCCTGGTCCAGTCTGGGCCTCACAGCAGGGCTCGTGCGGCTGAAGCCCGCATCTGGGGTGCAGGGAGCCTGGCTCTTTGCCACGTGTGGGCAGCGGGGAGGGCCAGCACCACCCAGAGCAGCAGAGCCCCACACACACACAGCTGGCGCAGGAGAGGAGGGACCAGGAGGCCTCCCAGCCCACGTGTGCCCTCCCTGCCTGGTCTGCACATGCCCAAACATGCCATGTAAAATGGCTACTGAAAGCCAGCGCTACAGCGGCCCTTAGTTAATAATGCATCAACCCTGGTTCATTCGATGTAGCAAATGTACCCCACCAACGCAAGACATTAACAACAGGGCCAACTGGCAGGGAGGGTGTGCCCAGGGGGATGTCCGGGAATTCTCAGAACTTTCTGTGGATTCTTCCTGAAAGCCCAACACTGCTCTTCAAAAAAAAGTCTATTAAAAAAAAAAAAAGAATAAAAGTGATCAAAGATTTAAAAATAAGTAGCATTTTTAAGGAATAAAAAAAGGTCGGGCACCTGGGTGGCTGAGTCGATTGAGCATCCGACTTCGGCTCAGTCATGATCTCACAGTTCGTGGGTTCGAGCCCCACGTCCAGCTCTGTGCTGACGGCTCAGAGCCTGGAGCCTTCTTCGGATTTTGTGTCTCCCTCTCTCTCTGCCCCTCCCCCACAGGTGCTCTGTCTCTCTCTGCCTCTCAAAAATAAAGAAAACTAACAATAAAAAAAAAAGTCAACACTACATACATACATATGAATACACGGGGAATTGACGGTTTTTATAAAAAAAACCTCAGGCCCACAAGAAAACTGTAAAGCAGGGACAGCACCCACCACATCCCCCAAAACTCCCTCATGAGGCACTTTCCTTGATGCTTCCTTCCCAGGACGGCTCTACAAGACTGCGAGAGTCTCCATAATATTGCCCCCCCCCCGAGCCTTAAAACACTGTGGGTCCTGCCCTCGGCGTCCCCACATCCAATGTCAGATGTGTCATCACCTCCTTGATAGCCACCACCCATGGGGTGGGCACCTGCCGCATCCCCGGGATGCAGGGCCACCCCTCGCCTGGGCTGTGAAGCACCTGTACCTGTATCCTCATCTAAGCACGATGCAAAGGGCCACGTAACTAACTCTGAGCCACAGACTTGACCGTCCTCAGGCTCTTAGACCATGATACGTTAAAGAAGCAAGGTAAAAATAAAAATAAAAAAAGGACAGTCTTGGCTCTGTCATCTCTATATAGGTCAGTCACCAAGGGAAAAGTGTGTAGTTCAGCAGAGGAAGCAGACAAGCTGTGTTTTGTCTCTTGGCCAGGGCCAGCCCTGCAATATACGTACAGAAAGGTGCTGAGTTTGTGAAGCCAGCTGGAGATATTGTGTAAGCCCTGACACACTCAAGTCCGGTTAAACCCTCTGCAAGGCGGGGAGATGAGCTAAAGAGAGCAGAGCCCATCCTTCTAGTAACTGTGGGCTCGCTGGCAACGGATGGCATGGTGGCCAATGGCGAGACAATGCATGACCTCCGCTCTGCTTAGATGGGCCAGTATCACCATGAAGCCTGGTGCAAGAAGGTGGGAGCAGGCCCAGATGTTTGCAAGACATCTGCAGAGCACGTCCCCACCTGCAGAGCATGACTGTGAACCGGCCCACAGACCCTTCTCTGACTGGCTGATTGGCTGTAAGACAAATTCACGTGTCCTAAAAGCCTGGAAGGTAAGTTCAATTTCTAAAAATGACCTTGAGCGGTTTGATGGTAAGCCATCCAATGTAGCATTCATTTCCACTCGCTGCCAGGTTCTTCTCTGGTTAGTAGGGACTAACAGCACTTCTGTGTCCCAGCCCAGAATATTTTTACAATTAAATTCAGCAAGATGACCCATGATATATGGTGTACCTTTCACCCTGAAGTAACCTCCTAACCGCTCAAAAGGCAAGAAAATTATGGACTCAGCGATAACCCATCCAGCTCTCTATCCTCTCTCCTGGAGATGAAGTCCTCTGAAGCAAACCAGAATACGAGTTAGCCTGCACCCAGGAACACAGCCTAGCAATCAGGCACGGGCTTAAGGAAGCAAGAACAGATCAACCCTGAGGGAAAGGAAACAGCTGGGAGAACATTCTGGAACTTGTAAGAGGCCTGCATCAAACAGGCAAGGCTCGCTTCATGAGGAGGGCCCAAGGTCTCATGCTTACCCAACAGGCTGTACTACGGCTCTGCCCTGTGAAAACTCCATCCATCCGTCCCTAAAACGACGACCTTGAGCACGGGCTCCAAGTCCGAACCAGTCGTACACGACTATGTACAACTGAGGAAACAGGCTACGTTACGTACTAACACGGAGAGGACTTTGAGGACATTCTGAAATACACCTACAAGAGTTACCACGGTTGAATGTAAAAGGGAACCCGACTTAACCTACAGCTCTGACAATTCCAATTTCCAGATGTCTGGAAGCCCAACACGGTGGGCAGGCATGGCGGGACCACCCTAAGAGGTGCACCTTGCAAAGCCAAGGTCCCATTTTCAGAGCCTAAAGATGCTGGATTGTTTTTAAAGCAACTCGATTTAAATCTTTTTCTCAAATGACCCGATTCTGGTTTGCTCCCAAACCCTTGGAGAACAAAAGACTGTTTTCTGAACAATCACAACATCAGAGAATTCAAATTTCACGTTAAAAGTGCGGACCACGGCCCGCGTGTCTTTGAGAAACAAGTACCTGGAATCTCCGCATATCTCGAGGGTTGCCTGCATTCTTCAAACAGTTCTGATTGCACTTGAGGAAAAACTTTAGAAAGAATCTACAAAAATACAAAAAACGGATATTTGTTAGGGTTATCAGACAAACTCACAGACTTTTAGAAAGACGCCGTTGCGCGGGGAGTAGTGAGGGCTACCCACGACCGCCCGCTGCTCGCTGCCTGCAGGGGGCGCCCGATTAGCACGACAACGAATCGTCGCCTGCAGGGGGCGCCATCGGGAGACGACGCCGGCGGCGTGGGCAAGGGCGCCCCGGGCTCTGCCGGCCAGCGCAGAAGATGTCCACACACACAAGCAGTGACTTACATCTGTCTTGACATTATGGGTCTCCAAGCTTTATGATAACAGCTGTGACTCGGACTGGCCATTTCTTGCCTGGACCTTTGCACGTTAAGCACTGGGGAACTGTCCGCCCCAGATGGGGCTGCCAGCTTCAGCAAATAAAAACACAGGATGCCTGGTTACATTGGCGTTTCCGGTAGACGACGAGAAATTTTTTAGGACAGGAACATCCCAAAGCACACCGATCCTAAAAAACTGCTCTTCGCCCATAACTCAAACGTAACTGGGTGCGCTCAACTTCATCTGGCAACCGTAACCCCCGAGGGCGCCACCGCCCAGCCAGACATACTTCCAAAGGCGTATTTTCGAAAGTTACAGTGGGTGCAACTCTTACGAAAAGACAGGATTTGGGGGTGAGCTTTAAGGGCTGCGATAACGTCTGTGAAAAGTCTGTGTGTGTGTTTAGGGAACTAATCGATGATTTGGGGATACAACAATGAAACCGCGGCTCAGGGGGAGAGCGGGGAGACGCAGCCGCTAGCCTGGCTCAGAGGCAACAGCCGTTTGTACTCCCCCCACCCCCAGCCCTGCCCTTGAGCTCTGAGGCATGAAGATTCAGGAGTCCTGACAGGGTGCTGAGATGCTGTGACAAAAATCTCATCACGTTGTCCCCTCCATGCCCGCATGCTCGCTCACAACAGAAGTTGTAGCCCACCACGTGAGCCCACGGATGCTGGGAGACCTGGCTGGAGCACATACCCCGGGGGGGGGAGACTGCACCCCTCTGCCTCCGCGTACAAAGCCACGCCCACTGTGGGCGGGGCGGGGGCGGGGTCTCTGTGCTGACACGCATGCTCTCTACCAGTGTCTGAGCATCCTGTCCGGCAAAGTTAACCGACAAAACTCCCCTCTCTGTTCTGTCCAAATATCCCCTGTCCTACCTGAGGCTTATTAATGTTTTATGAAGTTTCACGTGATTTCCTTGAACTCAGCCTTAACGGTCAAGATTCCTTGTTGACAATTATCACATCAGAAAATAAAAAGACTCCACCGACCAAGATTCATCCCTCCAGCTGCATTCCCAACGTATCCTGGACGCCTTTTCCGCGCGGAAGAAGAAAACCCAATTGATGGGAAAAAGAATCGTGGCCACTTAATTAAATTTTCTTACATACCACCAGGCCTCACTATTTTAGGCCAGAATTTACATCTTTTATTAACTCCCCTCACCTATACACTTAGCTCACAGTGCCTCTCAGTACCATCTGCCATCAGCATACAGTAAGTCACTTGATATTCCACCCACCAATTTTTCCTAACAACCACTGTGCAATTAAACTCCACGCGCTCTGCAGCGAGGTAAATTAGGCGCACCTGCGGCCACACTGCATTTGAACTGCATCAGAGAGGCCCTAACAAGGTGAGGGCGTCACAAACTTATCGTCCAGTCAGGCAATTAGGTTTTCACTTCGGGGACAGCCACATGGTGCAATTATGCCACACATTACCACCCGGCTAATCTTCTGAGCAGGTGCCGGCCTGAGAAGCTCTCATCTGGATGGAGCCGTCTGCGGGAGCTTTTTTTGTGATGTGAAAGATTTTTTTTTTTTTTACCCCCCCTCCAGAAGAGGTTTCTTTAAATTCCTCGATATCTTTTTAGGCGGCTCACCCTTCACCTGCGAGGCAGCAGAGTGTTCTGAAGATGGTCTAAATAGCCACTGGCCGTGAGGAGGGTGAGCTGGGCCTGGCGCAGAACTTTAGCTGAACAGAGTTGGGTGCTAGGCCCCGTGGACAGCCGAAGCATTTCCGGGGATGGGCGCACACACGCTTGCTTGGGATGTGGCGCCTGAAGTTTTTGCTTCCAACCCAGTATCTCGTGGGCCGTGGACGCACACGGGGGAGGTGTGTCGTGCACGGCCCCCGAGGGTAGAGCCCCTTCCAAGAGCTCTGGTCCCGATCACAGAAAGTAAGGCCCAACATCTAGGGCCAGACAGAGGAAGCCTCAGCCGGGAGGAAGGGCAGCCTCGTGCTTACCGTTTACCCTTGTTGGGGTTACAAGGCGGATGCGACAGACGAGCCAGTGCTTGACCACAGACACGGCGCAAGCACAGGGACGCTCCCACCAGCCAGGGCTCAGCGAGACGCTGGGCGGACGTTTGGGGAGGGGGAGGAAACCCAACGCCCTACACGTGAAGTCAAATGGTAATTCTCACCCCTTACTCAATTACCCTGTAATTGGCTTTTTCCTAAGAAATATCTGACAACCACTTTACATATCTTACTTCCAGACTCTGGTACACAAAGGATTTAATACTCTTGTTATGAAGGGAAAAATCTTTCCTATGTCAGAAAATCTTTGGCTTTAACACCAATAAACTCTTTATTACTGCTAAACATGGATTTGCTGCTCGATGGCAAAGAGGCGATAAAAATTCTAACCTGTCATTAGTACATTATGCTTAATTGTGTACAGTACGCTTCTCCATTGCATCTGTTGGCCCATCATCAAAATGACCATTATGTACACTAATTCCCTGACCCTGTCTTTATTTCCCTAAAGAGCCATCATCTTTCACAGTAGGTACCAGAGTAAATCAAGCTTGAAATATGGGCTTTATTTACTTGTTTCTCTCCGGCAGGAGTGAAGGCAACCGCCCAGGGCAAACTGTTTCACATCGGCGGAAACTCCCCAGTAATGTTCTACTCGGAGATATCAGACAAGACCCCGGACAGTTCTCGGTAGCGATGAGAAGGGGGAGAGGTGCGAGCTCATTACTTCCGAAACCAGGTTTTCCACTTTTAGAGCGTGCAGGGATTAGGAGAGAAGGCCACCCGAGCAGGCTCCAGCGGGCTCCCTCCCGCTCGCCAGCACCTGGGAAGGGGGGCGCGGGGCCGCTGCCTGGGGGTCGGGACGGGACAGTCCGCTGGCTCCGGCAACGGGTACCTGCCTGCGGTCTCTGCCGCCAGCTCCAGGGCGGGCCCTCACATCTGCAGGGGCCGCTACCTAGCAAAGCCCGGCCATGGCTGCACCTGCGGGGAAAGGCAGGTTTGGCCTTGGCGGCATCCATGCCGGCATCCTCTCCAACAGCCACAGCGCCACCAGAAGTGCCACGTGGTGGACGTGGACGCCATAAGTGGGGCCACAGCAAAACACGGGATCAAGCGTTTTAACTGGAGCCCGCCCCCAGCAGCCCATGACGAGGGGCAAGCCCCCCACTGCAGTAACTCATTTCAGAGTCTGCTCCACTTCTGTGTGTTTAAGCTATGAATTAGTTCATTTATATTTACTTTTATGAAGCTGATTAACCAGAGCTGCTCTATCTGATGAAAATCATTTTAATTGTAGTGTTAGGCTCCTGTGTAATATCCATTACATTATGAACTGTTTAAATTCTACATGGGCATTGCATAAATTGGCCCTTTGTGTGCGCGCAGGCAATTAGGACAGACAGTTCTCCTTTAAACGGCTACAGAACTTTGTGGTGGTGTTCAGGACAATCAGAAACAAAGGAGGCTGTTTAATTGTAATTTAATGGAATATCAAGGAGTCCGTGGCATTAGACGCTGGCAACAGAGAGCAGGAGAGAAAAATTAACTGCAATTATGTTTGATTAAAGCTATCCTTCTCAATAATCAGCGGTCCTGACAGGCCATGGGGCTCTCGTGGGTTCCAGGATGGCAAAAGGTGTCGAGCAATATTAGGGCCAATAAAGGAGATATTAGCATAGCTAATTACAACCCTGCAAAACCTGTAAGGGGGCCTCTGTGTATTGTAATGTGTGAAATAATTGGACAAGGCCGTTATCAATTACATAAGGAATGAATTTGGTTTGTCAGAGAAAAGCTGATGAGATGCATTTCATCTGACACCATTCCCTTCCCTCATGTTTCTAGGAGCTAAGAACTTGCCCACTTTTATCAAAAGCTGCAACTTACTAGTGGCCAAATCACTGATAAAATTATCTTGCCAGCAAGTGTTAGGTAATTAATACCACTCACCCTCACCGCCTTCCCTGCACTGCCGCTTCTCACCTAACTGAAGCCACTAATCATGTAATAATGATTTTTTTCCCTCTGGTCAAAGGAGGAATAGATTGTCTCCTTAGAAATGCAGTGGGCTTGGCGTGCGCACCCTGGTGATTGAGGAGAAAAAAGGAACTCGGAGCGGTTTTAATTGCTTGCCTTTTGCACGTGGGTATCACTTGTTTGAAATTACCTCTTCCCGGCATTTCGGGAGCCCTATAGGTAGGGATTTTTTTTTTTTTTTTAATCACCAAGTTTTAGACTCTTCCGGGGCTCGGTCTTGCCAGGGCTTGGACACACGAGTGACAGCGTGCTGCAAGGTGTGAGCCTGGCGGCCCCGTCCCAGGGTTCCTCAGGCCACACCTTAGCACAGGCTGAGCTCCGGGCTCAGAGCAAAGAGGTCTGGCTTCCAACAGGCCCCTCCCACACCTCAATCCCAGCCTCTGTCCCAGAGGCACGACCTCCTCTTCTGGCCCTTCCCTATGGACAGGACGGGAAATCTGAGTCAAGAGTGAAAAATACTGATATATTTTTTTGGTGGGGGGTGGAGTGAGGGGGTACTCGCTTTTCCATTTTAAGGCCAGGCTCTTAATAAGCTGCAAATGAACACGGCCACGGATAGACCTCCATGCCATCAATCAGAAAACCCAAAGCATTCGTGTGTAAATCATGGCGCTGACAGCTTCTGGAGGTTACCCAAGAACCCCATTCCAGATCAAGCCCCACGTTTGTAGTTCCTGGATCCAGAACACAAAACCAGGAGACTATTTTAATAATATTACCTTGACAAGAAAGAGTATCAGATACCAACCAGAAAACACAGCTGTAGAAGTCCCCGCCCACTCGTGGTGGCCAGGGGCGGGGGGACAACTGCTCAGTGGCCCAGGGTCTCCATTTGTGGGGGGTGGAAACGCCTGGAACTAGAGAGGGGTGGGGCTTGCACAATCTTGGGAAGGAACTAAATGCCACTGACTCGTTCACTGTAAAACGGCGAATTTCATGTCCCGTCAATCCGCTCCTGCTCAGCACAATCCCAAACCCCCACCCGGCCCAAACTGGACGTGTGCGTGGAGAGGAGCAGGAGCAGGAGCAGGGGCGGGGGCGGGGGGGGGGGGGGCCCCTCTCTGGGAGTCGTGGCTGTGGCCACTAAGGCGCTCTTGAAAGGAAACGGTTAAAGAGTCAAATTAAAAGATAGAGCCTTTAAGAGACTTTTCCCTGACTGATAAGAAAGTGACCAGTGGAGTGCTTCCTTGAAGTCCCTGCTAATTACTGGGAAGTCCCTGAAAGCCGTGGCCACAGCTGTGGTGTGTGCGTGCCCGGCCATCAGTCGCTGGAGTATTGATTACTGAGCAATTCTAGCCGATCGGGTTCTGGTGCTCAGAGACAATGTGCTTCCTTCACAAAACCTGTAATGAGCAGTTCCTATACAAGACTACATTCTGCTGACATCAGATCTGTGCACTGAGATAGTACACAGGTCAATACGTATCGGATTTCCAAAATGCGAGGGTCTGAATGTCAGGCCTCTCTTTTTCTCCCTCTCCTGCCATTAGCTATTACTGGGCTCACGTTCCGTAATGCCATACGGGAGGGAAAGTGTGCTCCATTAGTCTGATTTATTCTTCAAATATGCCATGACAAATTGTTCCAACACCAGACTTATTAAATTCTTGTACGTTTCAAGTTATGGGTCTCATATACTTGTAGTGCCTACCTGACGTCATAACGAAGGGGCAGAGGGTGACAGTACTGAATTTTACAGCTGTGCCCAGATGTCCTCCGCGAGGGGCCCCCTCCCCAGCCAGAGGTCTGGGGCTGCCCGCCTCCCCACTGTGGGCTCCTGGTCTCTGTGCGGCCGTCCCCCCCGCCCCCCCTACCACCGCACGCGCGGTCCCCTGCATGTAAATGCAGATGTATAAGGATTTGAAAAGATCCACGGCTTGACTCATAGTTCAACAATTACTGGCCTTTGTCTGGAGGTTGCTGCTCTACTGTAGCAGAGCCTGTCTCTAGTGGACCAGAGCTATTTTATTTCCCTTCGCCGTAGTAACCACACCGCATTAACAATATTTGTACTACAATCACCAAGGGACCCACTTCCCAGATTCTATCACTTCTTTATCTCCTGACAAATACCTCACTATCGAACATTATTAGGTTTGGAAAATTAACCCTTCACGGTCTAGAGCCACACTAGGCCCCGCCATCCCTCCAAACAGCCTTATCGCTAAATTTCTGCTATAATGGTTTTCCTTTTCATCACAATTTCAGCAGAGGCTGTCAAGAGGCACTTATAGATACCATGATCTTGTGCTTTTGCAATGATTCTCATTAAAATGATGCCAAGGAGATCTGATGGGATTTAATAGCTTTGCCGACCAGTTCAATATCCACCTCCGTAACAGATCCTGCCAAGCCCTCCTTTTGGAGAAATTTCTATGACTTGCATTAAACTTTTCCGGGTGGTTTTAATGTGTTCAGATAAGTAAAACCCAGGTAGACACTCGAAAAGCAAACGCATCCCAGAGTCCTGTGCTTTAGTCGGCTACCCTACCCGCCTCGCTGTCAGGATCCTAGTTAGTATTTTCTGTAACTGTTGCTGATAGTTCGTGATAGTTTTGATAAGGTTATCTGTTTAAAAGAAGTCAACTGCACAGCACAAAGGAAGCGTGAAGTGCACTGTATTTGCACCAGGCCTCGCTCTCGTTTCAAGTGCCTATCTCCCTTTTCCTCTTTACCTATTTCTCTATTTCTAATGGGCGATGCAGCATTGACATTATTTCCTCACCAGATCATTCGCCCTGTCAATCAGTCTGTATTTTGTCTTTCGCTGCGGGCTCATTAAAACAGCTTCCTCACTCCCTCTGGACACTGCTCTATTTGCCAGCTCTGATCACGAAGCTCCTTATTTAAGAAAAATGCCAGCATCACTTGGCTCACATCAGATGCACCCCCTGACTTGTTGCCAGCTCCAGGGGGGACTTTTCACAGAGACTTTGTGCACAGAGATTAAGTGCCTTCGCTTACTCGAACTTAGGGCTTCAAACCTCTCCCACCAGACACGGGTGCGTTTTTAGGGATCTGAAGATAATGGGGACTATCTCCTTGCCGTTCCGATTTTTGTCCATTATGGAGACCATTCTCAAAACAAATGTGAGGTTTTTTGGTTATTTTGGTTTTCGGGGCTTTCCCCACCCAGTCTCCAAGTGGACAATCTCCTACTCACATGCACGTCCCCCGCCCCCCCCCCCCATCCACGCCAGCTTGCTTAATTAAGAACTAGCATCTTTGTGGGCTGAATTATTAATAAAAAAAAAAATCACATTTTAAATCAAGCCCGTGCATGCACACAGGACACCAGTGTCGAACCTGCCCATGCCGGCCTCTCTAGCCTTTTAGGTCCTGATTAAAAACTTATTAAAACATTATAAATGATTAATGGGAGCACAGCTCTGAGTGGCAATTATTAGTTTTAATGCAGGTAATGCAGCTTAATGAGGGGGCACATGTGTGCGAAGCTTTAACTTCATTACCCCTGCGTGTCAACAAATACAAGAGAAATGTGTGTACAGGTCATACATTACTCGGAACAGCACTGAGCCTACCCTCTTCACGTCCCTTTGTTGATGAGCCAGGAGCCATAAATTAATCCTGGTCTGTGGCTCAGGGAAGGGCTGAGGTGTTAAAATCACGGCAAACCTTACTGGGCTCCCCACGCCGCCCTCCAGTTCTGTGTGTGAATATTCCACACATGATCTTTTCTGGAGCCTTCGGCACCCGGGGATTTTTCACCGGGATTGTTGCCGGCTGTCATTGTCTCCTCTCAGAAACGTAAGCTCCTGGCATTCAGAGTCCATTGGGTTGCTTTCTAGTTTCGAAAGGTTTGTGGAGGAGTTTGGCTCCAGCCTCCCAGCCCCTAATTCACATTCACATGGTTTTCCTAAATATTCGGAGGGGTTCCAAGGTCCCTCGTTCTAAGTGCTCACATCCTGGAGTGGGGGGGGGGGGGGGGGGCGGGCAGGACGAGAGGCAGTGTGCCCGGGGCCCCCAGAGAGACTGGTGACGGGCAAGCCCAGGGCTGGGGGGGGGGGGGGGCGGGGGTGTGGAGGGGGTGGCTGGCGGGGAGTGGGTGCACTCAGGGGGCCAGGAGCAGGGTGCTCGGATCGCCTGTCCCCGCCAGCCAAGACACCCAAGCCGGGCACCGGCCACACCTGGGCCCAGGCCTGCTCGCGGGGCCCACAGCCGGGGGCGTGCCCCCCGCCCAACTTCTCACGTCACCTTTTATTCTCTATTTTTGTGACAAGCAGCTAGGTCCAGGCTGATCTCCACTATCTGTTTGAAGAGTATTCAGGACTATTTGCATCATTTTATCGCTAATGTATAATATATGGCTCTAAAGTGAGCCCAAGCACTGTCTTGTTACCGAGCATAAAAAAGTAAGGGCAATAAAGATACATTAGTCCTCTCAAGCACAGCGGCTATAATGCAAGCAAGAAAGGTTGCTGCTTTGAGTTGAGAGGCAACCTTTCTGCCTGACTAAGACAATGGAAGAGTAAAGAAAATGTCAAATCAAGAAAAGCTGGATTTAGAGATGAGGCAGCCCAGAATGACGTTGGTGCCATATTTTGTGAAACTATAATGCTGTTGGCAGCAAAGATCCGTGTTTCTGATTCATCTAGTGCCGCATGGCAAAGCTTTGTCAGTCTGTGCAAGGTATAAATAATTCAGGGTGAGAGATGGCAATTACAGGGCCCTGCACAACCAAAATGAATATTTTATGAGGACTAAAACTGCTCTGGAATGAATCATACACACGGAGTCGCACACACATGGCGAGCGGGCTCATATGCCAGCCCCAAGAAGACCGGGGCCCGGCCCTACCTCCTTCCAGAGCCTCAACTAGAAACCTGGCGGATGGTAATAAGCAAGCACAAACCCAGCTCACCGGGCCGGACCACCTGCCCCTCGCTGCCGGAACACCCCGCCGGCGGGCTCGGAGACCGCGCCCTAGAAACCTGGCGGATACTCGGCGGATGGACCCTACAAGTTTGGCTCTTAATGAATAGTTGCGAATTAGCACCGTGGCCCTGCATATTGTTCGGTCGTCGCAGCTACTCCTAAGTGTGAGCTGGGCATCTTCTTCTGGCGAGGAGATGATCTGAGGTCTGGCCCAAGGAGAAAGGACAGTGTCGTCCTCCTCCATGGAAGGGAGGGAGCTGAAGAGGGGAGGCGGGGGCGCGTGAGCCTCCCCGAGTGTCACACACTCACACCCCCTGCGCGAGTCTTCAGGTTCCGCCGGCTCGTCCTCCGTCTTCTGGACCGAACCTTGTACGGTCTGGGTCGACGGACCGCAAGGCGGGACGGAGGCTTTTCATGCCCGCCTCGGGTCCACATTCGCACATAAAAGTTGCTTTTCCTCACTTTGAAAAGCGGTCCCCTACTAATGGGGGTGGGATTATGCCGAAAGAGACTTTTAAAGGCTGAAAGCATGGTTTCATCTGTTACATTTCCTCCAAAAATGCTCCTGGTAAATTGCTAGAACAAATAACAACATTGTTCAAGAGGCCGAGAAGGCCAGTCCCACTGGTGAATGGCCATTGTGTTTGTCCAGCTACTGATACCTGGGCCTTTGTGGAGGAAAGAAGGCCGGGGGCCGTGACATCAACACAGCACAAGCATCCCTCTGTGCAGACGCCCAGAGCAGGTCCTTGCCGTGGTGGGAACAGAACACCAGATCCCTCAGAGGTGGTTTTCTTTAAATCCAACTCCAATGCATTGTTTATGAAAACAAGGCTATTAGGTATATTAATAATTTGATAAATAGGGATTTGCCCTTAATTATTCATGAAGAACATTTGGCAACAGTAAAATTATATTCGCAGAACAGGTTTATAAACCAGCTAATTATAAATTAAGTATGCAAGAGAAAATTGCTAACCTTGAAATTAAAATATTTTATGATTCTGCAATTATAAAAAAAAAAAAAGGTAGAGAATTATCAAAATCCCAGTGTGAGCAGGGGCCCTACAGATGGCACAGCCTGGGCCAGGGGAGTGACAGCAGAGTCGGTGGACCCAGAAAGGTGTCCCCACCGCCCCCACAGAACCACGAGTGGAACTGGCCTCGTGGCCATCGGACAGCGCCTCTCTGCTTGTCCTGCTCAACTGCAACTTTCAGGAGGGTGACCTCACAAACCCAGCGTCCATCCGGCAAAGCAGGTGAGCGGGGGAACGCGGCACATCACCTCTGCTTGTGGTCAAGCCCTGGCACGTGGGCAGCCCGGCAGGTTCCCATTGCTGTGCTCAGGGTCCACAAGGGAGCCCCCAAGCACCCCCCGTCCCCCCCCCCCACACTTCGTTGCCCTCCTGCTGCCGAGGGGGTCCACAATGAGCTTGGAGTCCTGAGGGACAGCACTGTTGCCGGAGGCAGAGAGGCACGCAGTGCCTCCTGTCCCCACTAGAGGGCCTCTCGCCGCAGCATCAATGGGGCGCACACGGACGCCCTTGTGCAATCAGGACACAGCTCCCCTCCAGCCAGCAAACTTGGGGCAGACCCTTCCTCTGAGTTGGGTCGTCCCGTCTTCCTCTCTGGCTCTTCCGCCAGCAGACTTCCCTGTCAAGGGGCTCCGTTCACACCCACCCACGACCTGAGCAGCAACCCCACCCCCGCCCCCAAGAACTAAAGGGCCAGCAGAGCCTACCCGTGAGTTTTGAAAACACTTTCCTTACTGGTGTGATCAGAGAGGACACGCACAAGTCTGTCATTCACTTTGAGATCGCCTCACCCTTCGTTTAGGCAGATGTTACAAGAATTAAGGAAAGCAACCAGGAAGAATTAACTGAAGAATATCCTGTTTAAAGAAAAAAAAAAAAAGTAGGGGGGGGGGCACCTGCTCAGTCGGTTGAGCATCGGACTTCGGCTCGGGTCATGGTCTCACATGAGTTGGAGCCCCGCGTCGGGCTCTGTGCTGACAGCTCAGAGCCTGGAGCCTGCTTCGGATTCCGTGCCTCCCTCTCTCTGTGCCCCTAACCCACTCGCATTCTGTCTCTGTCTCTCTCAAAAATAAACAAACATTTAAAAAACGAAAAAGAGAAAAAAAGAAGTAGGCGGCAGTCCCTAACTTCTTCCCCACGGCCTGAGTCGCATGTGTCAAGAATGCGAACTGCACAGAACATAGAAGCCAGCCTCCTGCCACCCTATTGTACCCCGCCACAACTCAGTGGCTCCACGTGCTTTCTTCACGCTCCTGAAATCAAAGAGAAAATTAGCAAAATCCACTTAAGTGGTTTTCTTTTTTTTTTTTTTTTTTTTTTGGTTATGAAGACTGTCGGCTTCCCTGAGAGTAAAGAGCCCCATTAATTGCTCATGTAACAGAGCAAACAGCACAGGGCACACCTTCCTGCCCGGGCGGCCACCCTAACACTCTGAGACACAGTTGTGGGTCAGGCAGCCAACCACTCGGGAGGTCTCTGGGAACTCAGATAATGAAAATTTCTTCATGTATAAAATCCTTAATCAGAATGCTAGTGGCATCATCTTGTAGTGCAGACGCTGCAACTTAAAATTAATATACAACAGGACCTTTAACAAAATGAGCACTCCCCCCCCCCCCCCCGCCCTCCCCCGGCCGAACAGTGCGAGCGCTCCTGAACCGTGGCCTGGAGGGTCAGGACACCGGGCCTCGGTGCACAACCCCAGCGCCCCCCTCACCGCGCCCCCCCCCCTCCGTGTTCCAACGACACGGAGGAACGACTGCCACCACCGCTGCCCCCAGGGTCCCCGGGGCCCCCAGGGACTTCAAAATTTGAGGACAGAGATGACAGCCCCCTAACGCCAAGAGACCTGTGACAGGCTCAAAGAGCAGCCACCAGCCTGATTTCTGGTATGGCTTTAAGCTACCTTCAACCAATTAGGTGGACTCCATCAGCTAGTAGCTAAAGAATATTTTTATCATTTGGAATAGACTATTTACCATTTGAT